>NC_080792.1:31616290-31651290 GCF_028018385.1 Neofelis nebulosa
TGGATAAAAGGAGAAGAAATAAGCTTCCAAAGTCTCCTTCTGCCTCATGCTCTTAGAACCTAGTTACTCTTGGGGGACAAACTGTTCATATTAAGAAAAGTGAAAATAAAGTAAAAATCTTAACTAGTGCTTTGAAATCCCAATCTCAGAGACTTTCAGAACAGAAATGTGACAGGTTTCCTTGGTCTTCCCTTAACAAGGGTGGATTCAGGGATCACAGCAAGCTCCATAGGTGAGGTCACCTTCGTGGTGCCTGCTGCCCCATCAGCATCTCGGAGAGATCTCCTTCCACTGTACTTCTGGAGGGGCTGAAGGGATCCTCCCCAAAACACTATGTCCTCTTTCTTCAAAATCTGGATTCAATCCTGATTATCTTCAGTTTTCCCCCAAAGCCCTGAAATTGACACAAATCAAGCAGAAATCCCTCACCTACCATCTGAATTTAGTTTTATCTACATTTTTATGTTTTTTTAAGCAAAGGAATTTGGAAGAAATAATGGGATTCTATTTCCTGATAAGAAGTTTACCACAACCCAGTTAGTTTTCGAGTTGGGCTTAATAAAGAACAAGTCACTGTCCAGGAATGGACTCATTTCTAAGAGGAACCCACAGTAAAAGATTTCCACTTATCCTGTGATGCACCAGGTGCTGGTGACAAGATGTTGGGTACTTGGGGAGAACGAGCAGGCATGTGCTTCAGGGCTGAGAGTGAGGTGTTCAGTTGCTGTCACTTTACTGTGTACAACTCTTGGCAGTGGAAGTAACAGCTTAGTCTTGGAAGAAAAGGCATCACTGGAGTGAATGTCACCTCTTCAAGGAGAGATACTATTGAGCTTTGCCTGATTTTATTTAACTTTTTTTTTTTTTTGAGAGAGAGAGAGAGCGCGAGCAAGCACATGCATGCAAGTGGGGCAGGGGCAGAGAGAGAGAGAGGGGAGTTTTGTCTGATTTTTAGATGTAGGAGATGCCACTGACCTAAAGCTTAAGTGCTCACAAATGACGTGGTCTTCAAAAGGAAGGAAGCAAGATGAAGGAGTGGAACAGTTTCCCTCAGCTTTGCTCTTCAAATGGGGCCTTCTTATAAGACACCACAGATGAGCAACAGAAATCAGTTATACAATATAAACTTATCTGTGAATTTGACTAAAAAGAATAGGTCATCAGGAAAGACACGAAATTATAATGAAAAGCAATTCTAAGTACTACAGACTCAGCAATTAAAATGGACAAATCCTGGCCCCCAGAAGCTTCTGCGTGCCAATATGGACACTCCAAATTAGGGGCTCTTCAAGTAGGTCCAGCCACCTAAAATAGCCTATTCCAGAGTCTCAGGGAAGGAGGGCTCCTTGCTCAAAAGTCATCACTTCTTGCTTCATTTATGCCTGGGTCCCCTAGGACAGGAGAGCTAAGCCATTTCTTCCTAGAGATATGGTTAAAATGACAATTGAACTGAGAACCATAAATAAAAGAGAATAAATACAGATGTAGAGTGGAATCATCCATTGTGGAGAGATGGATTTTCACGGAGCGAACAGAGAAAGTATGAGGACACTGAAGATACGAATTGATGAGAGAATCTGGCACACATGAAACAAATCCCATCTAATCAAATCATTGGATTCAATTTGCCAAAATTTTATCGAGAATTTTTGTGTCTAAGTTCATGAGAAATATTACTCTCTTTCTCTTCATACGGTTTTATTTTTTTGTGCTGTCTTTGTCTGAGTTTATTATCAAGGAAATAACTGGCCTAAAATAAGTGAATGTTCCTTCTATTCTCTGGAAGAGATTTCAGAAAATTCATGTTTATTCTTCATGGAATATTTGATCAAGTATTTGATAAAACTCTCCACTGAAACCATATGGGTCCAGGGGTTTCTTTATGGGTAGCTGTTTAATTAGAAATTCAATTCCCTGAATCATTATGGGGCTATTCAAAATATCCATCCTACATTGTGTCAGTCAGTAGTTTGTGTTTTTTGGAAAAAATGGTAGATTTCACCTAAGTTGTCAAACATGTCTGGAGACCTGGCCATAGCAATTTCATACTCTCCTCTTGAGGTCTTCCTGATCACTATGCCCAGTTTTATTCCTGATACTGGTAATGATACCCGTTGGTTGGGAGGGGTAAATGTGCTTTATCACTGGTCCCCGTGTGGTCTCTGTAAAGAATTAGAAGTGGGGGTGACCTCATTACTGCTGGGGCTTTGTGAAAATTTTGACTGTACTAGGCACCCCCCTAATGCCATCCCAGCAAGATGGGTATTATGAACTGAATAATTGTATTCCCCCAGATTCCTATATTGAAGCTCTAACTCCCATGTGATGGCACTTGGAGATGGGGCCTTTGAAGGTAATTAGGTGAAGGGCAGAGAGACCTGGTCTGTTGAGATTAGTGGCCTGATCTGAAGAGATACCAGACAGCTTGTTCTTTCTCCACCATGGGAGGAGACAACAGTGGCAGCCCTCCGCAAGCCAGGAAGAATTCTCACTAGAACCTGACTATGCTAGCATGCGGATCTCAGACTTCCAGCCTCCAGAACTCTGAGAAATATATGTTTGCTATTTAAGCACCCAGCTTCAGGTATTTTGTTATGGCAGCCCAAGAAACTAGGCTATGATAGATCTCTCACTGTCCTCCCAGTCATTGGCTAAAAAGAGCAAGGCTTTTTGGGGGGCTTTTTATGGTCTGTATCCATCTACATTTCTACATTTTCAGCTTCTCCAGAACCCAATCTGAGATAAATGAAATCCCAAAAAGAAAAACCAGGGAACTCACCACCTTTTTGTTGGGTCCCAAGTTCCCTAGCAGGTCTAACTTCTCTCCTTATGTTACTTGCATACAGAATATCGAAGATTTTTAATTATGATGGGAGAAATAGAAAACTATGTCTGTTCCATCTACCGTAATGAGAAAGTCTTTTTATGGCTAACCTTTGAAGGAACTAAAGTAACCTAACTTTTTTAACAAAGATGTTGAATCTAAATTCCAGGAAGTAATGATCTCATTGTACTCTGTGTTACACTGGGCCTGAAATGCAAGACTCCATCTTCAGAGTCACATTTTTTGAAATGAATATTAATCATTAATGCACAAGAGGAGTACAAGTACTACCCCAAATAGAATCACATTACAGAATCTTGTCACATGAGGAACAGTCAAGAGACCTAGATCCAACTGAAGGGTTGATTACCGTACAGGTTTGTTCTTTATGAATCCTGAGGGGGCAAGTAAGATTAACAGGTTTTATCTAGCTAAATGAGCCAATTCAGTCTCAGTTAAAAGGACTTGTTGATGATGATAGTAGTAATAATAATACATAGCTAACCCTGAGTATTTTACACAGCCAGGGTGCCAAGTGGTTTACATCTAGCATCTCTGTTGGTTCCTACAACACTCCATGATGTGGGGATTGTAGAGTCTCCATCTTTGGATGGGGAAGACCAAAGCTCTTCAAAGTTGAGTCACTTATCCAAGTTCACATAACAAGTAGGTGGTGGAGTCAGGACTCAAACCCAAGTCTGTCTGGCTTCAGAGCCAGCATTTTCAACCACAATGCTTCTCCTGCTCCCCAGATAGACTTCTCAGCCATCCAGCAGGCTGTATCCAGGCTCTAAAAACTCTGTCACTACAGAAATAAGTCCTTCTTGGTGATGAGCTACGCCTGACATCTTATAGTGAAAGCATCTTTCATTACCATGTTCGTAAGAAAAGGCTTTACTAGCTACATGCTTCTCTTCTTTGCATCTCAGCCATTTAATCATTTGAAATTGAGTCAGTCTGTGCACACATCTGAGATGTGCTGGCCTTTCTTCCCTATGTGTCCCAGATGGTTTATTTGAGAGCTGAATTTCTCAAGCTGTGTGTGTCAAGTACAGGGAAGCTCCTCACAACCAGGAAATTAGAGCAAATGATTGATTTTTTTTTTTTTGCTATTTTCCCTTTTACATCTTTTTGCTACAGTCTCTTTGAAGACTGTATTAATCTACATGCATTTTACACCAAATGTTTCTCATCTTGTCCTGAAGGGAGGATATTCAAAATGGGAAAAGGAGTTTTAATCATGGCAAATTTTGTTCAATTCCTGCTTTGATAGCACTTCTTTTCAATCTAGTTCTTAAGTCCACATAAGTCATGAAAAAGCAAATCTAATACTTCATGCTCAGGGTCTGGCAAGTACTAATGAAAGTAGTATTTATTTTAAGACATAATAACCGTGTGTGTGTGTGTGTGTGTGTGTGTGTGTGTGTGTATACACGTAAGGGCTAGGGGGACTAACTTTGGTGTCAGACAATGGAGCTAAATTTGAGTTTTTTCTTTCACTTGTTAATCGCTGGACCTGTGTCTTCTCTACATCTGTCAAAACTGAGGTAACTGTATACACTGTATGTTAGCTAACTTGGCAATAAAATATATACATACAAAAAAATCCCAAACAAAAAACAAAAACAAAAAAAACCGAACCACCCAGATAATTGTAAAACATCTCTCACAGGTCTCATGTGTCATTAGCAGGGTGACTTACTGTGATATTTTTAATATGCCTAGCACAAAATGCCTAACATACAGGAAGCATTCCATTAATACCAAAACCCTTTCTTTTCTCAATTGTTATTAATTTGATAAGAAAACATTTCTTTGCCATGCTCTATAACTGGACACACCTGAGCAGCAAATATATACAAAAAGCAAAACAAGTATTTCCAGAGAAAATACTGAGCACTCATCTAATGTGCCCTTGTCTGACTGAAGGCTCTGATTCTCACATTCTCTAGAATGCTGTCCAATGAAACTTTCATTCCAATTCTTTGCAATGCACAAACCACTTGCATTTCCTGAGCACTTGAAATATCACTAGTGCAACTGAGAAGTTTTAATTTCTAATTTAAATTTTTTTTTAATGTTTATTTATTTTTGAGACAGAGAGAGACAGAGCATGAACGGGGGAGGGTCAGAGAGAGAGGGAGACACAGAATCCGAAACAGGCTCCAGGCTCTGAGCCATCAGCACAGAGCCCGACGCAGGGCTCGAACTCACGGACCGCGAGATCATGACCTGAGCCGAAGTCAGACGCTTAACTGACTGAGCCACCCAGGCGCCCCTTTAATTTCTAATTTAAATAGCCACACGTGGTTAGTAGCTATCTAATTGGATGGGACAACTGTAGAGACTGGTCTGACTGAAGACCTCATTGACATTTTTTAAAGTCTCTCAAAGCATTAAAATGCTACTCGCTTAAGGATTTTCTGAAGATGTGAAAGGTCTTCCAGGAGTTTTAGAAGCTTTGGCAAACAGATGATGCTACAAGCTAGGTCCTCCTGTTTTCTCTTTTTAGCTCCATACTCCAACTTAACACTTTCTCATATTGCTACCCACACACAACATTATTTAAGCAAGTGAAATTAGATTAAACCATACATCAATTATTAATCAAACAGCCCAAGTGCTTGAATGGAAGTTTTCCTTAGAAATTCTTACTCCTTGGGGTGCCTGCGTGGCTCAGCTGGTTGGGTGACCAACTTCGGTTCAGTTCATGATCTTGTGGTTTGTGAGTTCGAGCCCCTGCATCGGGCTCTGTGCTGATAGCTTGGAGCCTGGAGCCTGCTTCAGATTCTGTGTCTCCTCCTCTCTCTACCCCTCCCCTGCTCACGCTCTGTGTTTGTCTCTCAATAATAAATAAACGTTAAAATAAATAAGTAAAAAGAAGTTCTTACTCCCTTTAATGAAAATATAGGAGAAGGAGAAATGTGGGCTGGTGTTTCTAGCATCTACACATGCCTTCTCTCTCCTCAAAAGGCCCTCAGGGCAATGGATCAAGCACAGTCACTGCCCTTGCAGAAGACCACTTGCTGAGGGCAAAGGGCCAGTGAAATCAGACAGGCTTTGGTGGTGGGTATGCTAGTAAGCCAAGATGCAAACATAACCATACCTCACATTTACAAAGTACTTTGAATCTTTTTAAAAGAAAAGATATCTGAAAAGTCTAACATCTTGTTGGTTTTTTAAAAATTATTCTATGCATCAGGTTACACAAGGCACAAAGAAATTTGTGACAGATTGAGAAAATCCTAGACTTCCCAATTCCTAGACTGTATTTTACCCTTGACTCGCTAGCCTAATGCACGCTTGCACTGGACAAGGCACTAACACTCCCTGACTGCTTCTTATAATGACCAATTACAAGGATCATTAAATGACCCGGTTGTATTCAGAAGTTTGACAACTATAGAATAGAGAGTTTTTTCTAGTATATAAGCCAACAGATCGGCAAAGAGTTCTTAAAAGTAACCCTGACTTCCAGAGAAAGGAATCTACCCTGAAACACAAGGTTGGCCGTAACACTTTCTAACACTAAATCCAAGTCAAAGAGATACAGCGATGGGTTACAGAGAAGAATATAATATGCGGAAACACTAATGAGTTGGCAAAGTCCTCCTTGCAAATGCAAGTTAATATGTATTAAGTACCTCCTATCATGGGAGTTTCATAGAAAGTAATGGGAGGAAACTAGCTGGTTGTTTTGGATTGTGCCTACTCTAGGTTTAGAATCAAATCACTTATGATACAGATGAAAATACCTAAAATGGAGAAACGCCATATTACTTTCATTAAAGAGAGCAGTAACGCTATTTATAGATTGTACCACTTCTCAAGGCTTATGGGTTTTCAAAGGAACATCTCAAAGGATTGACTAAAAGCTGGTACAGAGTCAAGGTCATGCTCTTGAGGAGTTAAAAGGCCTACCTGATGGGAAACAACCTCCTGGTAATGAAATAAGAGAAGGAACACACTGTAGCCTGCAGTCCTGATAAAACAGATGACCCAAACAGTGCCACCCAGAGGAGAACATGGTTTGGATAACACTGTCTGATGAGAAATGTGATTGACCATTACCAATTGCATTTAGTGATCAGGACCACAAACTAATGGACAGCTCAGTGACATAGCCATTGACATACTGCACAGATGAAGTGAGCCAAATCTTGTTGCAAATTCTTTTTCTATCTCCCATCCTATTAAATTGAAATTAATGCTTAAATATGGAAACAACAACCCTGACCCACCATGTATACTGAAACATTCATTGTATTTCAGAAGGGAGGAACAAATGGTAGTTTGTACAGCTCTAGCCCTGCTGCATTAAGTAATGAGTTGGAAATTGTTTTCCTTTGAAACAACAAGAAAGTCAAATCCATGGCATTTTTCTAATCAGCTTCACTGAATTTGCCATACACAATGCATCCGACTGAGTTACCACCCCAGTTGGGGGACCAATTAGGAAGACCCCAAGGAATGGTTGCTGACTTCCTGAAATGATTCCAGCAGGTGGGTCTCTAACCTAACAGGACTCCATCCAGGGCACATGTGGGAAGCCCTAGGACACAGCAAGAATTCTCCCAAAAGGCCATCTTTATTTTTATTTTTTACTTTTTTTTTTTTTTTTTTGAGAGAGTGTATGTGCAAGCAGGGAGAGGGGCAGAGTGGGACAGAGAGAATCCCAAGCAGGCGCCACACCATCAGTGCAGAGCCCAATGTGTGGCTCTATCCCACAGACGGTGAGATCATGACCTGAGCTGAAATCAAAAGTTGGACGTTTAACCAACTGAGCCACCCAGGCACCCTCCAAAGGGCAATCTTCAAAACACTATATCATGTTTTCACTCATACGTGGAACTTGAGAAACTTAACAGAAGACCATGGAGAAGGGAAGGGGAAAAAATAGTTTCAAACACAGAGGGAGGCAAACCCATAAGAGACTCTTAAATACAGAGAAAAAACTGAGGGTTGATGGGTGGGGGGCAAGATAAAGGGGAAAATGGGTAATGGGCATTGAGAAGGGCACTTCTTGGGATGAGCACTGGGTGTCTTAACTAGGACACCAGGGGAATCTACTCCCAAAACTAAGAGCACACCGTATACAATGTAGGTTAGCTAACTTGACAATATTTAAGAAAAAAAAAAAAAAAGAAACTAAGGTAAATATCACTTTCTACTTCTACGAAATGTCATTTCACATTTTACCAAATCTAAAATTCAAAGGCCTGTGTTACACTGAGTGCTAAGCTCAACTATTCTTAGGCATTTTCACGTCTTTTGTAGCTGCTGGATTAATAGGCAAACATGTTACTTCTTAAACTGCATTTAAAGGGTATTTAAAGGTACTTAAAAGACAGCCGGTGTTAACTATTCAGGAAAGGAGGGAGGGGAAAAAAGAGGAGGGAGACTAGAATGAGATGGGACATCTATTCTGTCACAGGAAATAGACAGTAGTGGCTAAGAATATTGATGAAAATATTGAAAATCAATTTTAAGTGTTTCCTACATGGAAAATCAAAAGTAGGACATTTCATACATCACTGTTGGCCTGATTCTTTCATTCCTTGCCTGTCATTTTGACTTTGTGATTTTTTTTTTCTTGTCAGGCTGTTTTCTTCTTGACTAAAGAAAAAAAGAAGTGGACTTTCCAGCCAGAAATTTCTCTGCAGAAGGAATCTCACAGGTTGTGGTTCCGCCAGCTCTCGCAAGTCAAGTCAGACACAGAATACATGCAGTAAGCATTGTGTCAGAATTCCATGAATGTTGAGTGTGGGAGGGATCAAGCAATTAATGAGGACATGCCCATTCTGTTCACTATGGGGTATCAGTTAAATGTATTTAAAAAAAATGAATTTGGGACACCTAGGTGTCTCAGTCCATTAAGTGTCTACTCTTGATTTCAACTCAGGTCATGATCCCAGAGTCATGGAATAGAGCACCATGTCAGGTTCCACACTAGGCGTGGAGCCTGCTTAGGATTCATATATGCTCTCTCTCTCTCTCTCTCTCTCTCTTCCCCCTCCCCCACACGTGTATCTGTGCTCTCTCTTTCCCTCTCAAAAAAAAAAGTATATTTTGGTTTTCAGAGCAGTTTTAGGTTTGTAGCAGCACTAAGCAGAAAATACACATTTCCCATATATTCCTTTTTTCCCACACATGCGTAGCTGCCCCCATTATGGACACCCCCCCCCCATGCAAGTGGTACATCTGTTACAACTGATGAACCTACACCGACACATCATTAGCATCCAAAGTCCATACTGAAACATTAGGGTTCGTGCTTGGTGTTGCACATTCTATAGGTTTTGACAAGTTTATAAGCTCTTGCATCCACCATCAGTATCACATCCTAGAGTATTTTCACTGCCCTAAAATGTTTTTATGTTCTGCCTGTTCATCCCTTCTTCCTCTCAACTTCTGGCACCCACTTATCTTTTTACTGTCTCCATCATTTTCCCTTTTCCAGCCTGTCATATAGTTAGAATCATTAAGTATGTAGCCTTTTAAAACTGGCTTCCTTCAATTAGTAATATTAGCCTTTTCATGAATTGATAGCTCTTTTTTTTATTTTTAAATGCTGAATAATTCTCCATTGCCCAGGCTATCCATTCACCTTATTAAGGACAATTTTATTGCTTCCCGAGTTTTGGTACTCATGAGTAAAACTACTATAAACATCTGTGTACACATTTCTGTGTAGTCGTAACTATTTTTAATTTCTCTGGGTAAATAACAAGAAAGCAATTGCTGAATAAAATGGTAACAGTATGTTCAGTTTTATAACACAGCCAAAATGCGCCTGTGCCATTGTGCCTTCCCACCAGCAGTGAATGAAGAGTTCCTGTTCCACATCTTCACTTGGCTATTCTAACAGGTATGTAGTAGTAGCTCATTGTTTTTAATTTGCATTTCTCTGACATGTGAAGTGCAGCATCTTTCTATACTCATGTTTGCTATAAGATCCTCTCTGATCTATTAAGAGTCTATTAAGGTCTTTGGCTCATTTTTTAATCAGTTTTTTTTTTTTTTTTTTTTTTTTTTGGTAACTGAGTTCTAATGGTTCTTTGTACAGTTTAGATAAAGGTCCTTAAATACATCTTTGGCCAATATTTTCTATCAGTGGGTGGCTTTTCCTTATTCTCTTTACAGTGTCTTTGAAAGAGTAGAAAGTTTTAATTTTAATGAAGTACAGCTTATCAATTATTTCTTTCATGGATCTGTCCTTTGGTGTTTTATCTAAAAAGTCATTACCATATCCAAGGTTGTCTAGATAGGTTATAAACTAGCAGTTTTTTTTTTGTTTGTTTGTTTTTTTTTTTTTTTTTTTTTTTATTTATTTTTGGGACAGAGAGAGACAGAGCATGAACAGGGTTGGGTCAGAAAGAGAGGGAGACACAGAATCGGAAACAGGCTCCAGGCTCTGAGCCATCAGCCCAGAGCCTGACGCGGGGCTCGAACTCACGGACCGCGAGATCGTGACCTGGCTGAAGTCGGACGCTTAACCGACTGCGCCACCCAGGCGCCCCTAAACTAGCAGTTTTATAGTGCTGTTTTACTTTAGGTATTTGATCTACTTCTTTGTGAAGAGTGTAGAGTCTGTCTACATTTTCTTTTCATGTGGATGCCCAGTTTTCCTAGTACCACTTGTTGAGGAGATGGTCTTTTCTGTTGTATTGCCTTTGCTTCTTTGTCAAATTTCCATTGGCCATATTTATGTGGGTCTATTTCTGGGCTCTCTATTCTGCTACACTGATCTACTTGTCTATTTTTTTTACCAATACCACACTGTCTCGATTGCTGCAGCTTTATAAGGAGTCTTGAAGGCAAGTAGTAACTGTCTTACCATTTTGCTCTTCTCCAACATTGTCTTTGCTATTAAGTGCTTTTTGCCTCTCCATATAAACTTTATAATTAGTTTGCTAAAATCCACAAAGTAACTTTCTGGGATTGGGATTGCACTGAATCTACAGATCAAGACTATAAAGAATAATAAGCAGATATTATGATTTGCTAAATTATGCAGAATTATGCCCATGTTATAAGATATTATGACTTGCTTTGGCAATAACACATCAATGCAATGTAAGTAGAAGTACCTTTATATTACTTTTGCATATAAACTTGAAGCACCAATGCATAGTTTCTAGTTTCTCTTTGCCCACTGCTTTAGCTTTTAGTAAAAGCAAATAAACACTATTTAGTCCTCCAAGATTTAGCTCTTTGAAACCTACATGTTCATTTTTTAAATTTCAAAAATCCTGCCTCTTGCAAATGAAAGCTTTAAACCAGACTATGGTTTCCATTGTGGGCTATACAAAAATCAAAGCTGACCAATGATCCCTTATTTCCACCATATCTGTCATACCCAAGTGTAGTACCTACGGAAATCTGTCCCTGCTGCCCAAGAGATAAAGGAATTAAAGAAATTCAGGAAGAGGACCTCTGTTTAATATCTGTAAATACCATCCCAATACATGTGATAAAATAGATCTTGGGTACTACAATAGCACAGGCTTGTAATTCTTCCTACACACAAAAAGTCTAATATTACCTGTTTACAACCGCCCCATCATGGTAATACAGCCATGGCTTTTTGACATTTTTACTCTCAGGGGCCATGTGTATCTCCTACATATCATCATTTCATGTTCTGTGTACTCAAGGCAACAATTCCAGTAAGAATTTTCTCTGTAGTTCTAGTTTTCCTTAATTACAAATAAAATTCATCAATGTCAACAAAATATCTGATAAAGACTGAAATTTTATTTTTTGTTGGAGGGGTGGTTTAGAAGCTGGGTAATGGTCTTAGTTATTCCCATCTAAGATTACAGTCTGTCTCTTATTTTGGAGGATAACTGAAGGCCATGAAGGGATGTGAATGCAGGTACTTATGACTCCTTTCCTGTTCTCGTGGTCAGAGTGCTAGAAAATGGACAGAATTTTACAAATTTATACAAATGATAATATCTGCTTAGACTTTATACTTAGATTAGGATTTAAATTCATCTATACCAAAAGTTATTATTCTCTCTCAGGACATGCACACAAATGCTCTTGCTCAATATTTGCTAATTGGAAACTGGGAGAAGCCATAAGAAGGCAGAAGTTTTCATCTTCTCTTCTTTCCAGGCTATGGAAAAGGGTTAAAAAGGGCTGATGGGGCTGTTCTCAGGGTAACCTGGAGTGGACTTCTAGCATCCTGATTGTGGGGTAATCTATAAGAAAGAGGTCCTAACTTGGGAAATTGTGAAAGCTGGAAGTGGTCTTACAGTTGGTGGGAAATAATCAATGAAGACATCCTAACCCTGGAGGAGAAGATGGTATTTTCCTTCCTCTGGGCTTTAGACAATGGAGTTCCAGGTTTTGAGAAGAACCTTATTCAAAAGCTACCTGCTAGATGTGGTTGTTCCCTCCAACAAGTCAAAGATAAGGGACCCACTGGAGATTCTGAGGACATCTGTAACCAACAGACTTTGGGAAGCACCTTAATTTCTAGATTTTAGTTTCTCCGTTTTTCCTTTAAGTTTTTGTCAAGTATTATAAACACTAGAAGCTGTCCTCAGTCATTAACTGTGTGGACTTATGAGCCTGGTCCTGGCCTACACCTTAAGTAAAGGGGCATAGAGAAAGTAGCAGCTGTCTAAGGGAAGGTAGTTTCCCATTAGCAGAAATGACTAAAGAATGGTTCAGCAGTCTGAAGCTAAAGGCTGCCTGTGGGAGGCAACTAAAACCTGGAGGTATCCATGGAACCAAATCCACTTGCCATCTAGAATATTTCTAAAGACATGTAGGGAGAAAAACATAATCAAAGTCTGAGTCTTTGTGGGCTTGAGACATGGAAGACTGTGTCTTAATGATTTGGACGTCAAACCAGGACATGACTTTAGTCACAGGCCAAAGTCTGAGACATCTGAGTTCTACCATTAATAATATTTTCCCCTATCTTTGGCTAAAAGTCTACCTAAGATACTGAAATACCTTCAGAGTAATTAGAAAATCATGACTGCCCTTGGCTACTCCAGCCCCAACTCAAGTACTTCCTGGACATTCCCACAATCCAATAACTAAAGGGTCTACACACCTGGGGACCTCTAGAGCCAGTTCCATTGCCACAACATGCTAATTAGTAAATTCTTTGGCCATTACCTTTGCCCACCTTTAGCTGAGTCTGACTGTAAGCAAAGAAAATATTTTTAAATGTTATTTATTCTTTAAGAATTCACACAGGAGGAAAAATAGAGATCAATCTATAGAAGATAAAGAATAAAATAAATGCCTTAGGAATACAGAGCCAAGGGGAACTGTATGAAGTTAGAGTGATTAGAGGCTGATGGAGACCAGGTGAAACACAAATCTTCCTAAAGTAGTATGGGCTTCTCTCCTGTGCTAGGCCAGTAGTTTTGCATTACCCTCACTCTAACAATTCAAATTCCCTTGCCACATGATAAACTCCAACTTTCTCTGTGCTATGCAATGCTACAACTCAACCCCCTCATTTATTTGTCAACAACTCAACACCACGATGATTTTTCTATGCAGTGGTAATTAGAGAAATTATGAGGTCACAATATGAGGAGAGAGGAAATGGTCCATTCCTTGTCCTAAGTTATGGAGATGCCAAAATTATCAGGGCCAACTCTTTCATTACTCTATTCCCAATGAAGTTTGGAATCAACTATGTATAAATAATGGCTCAACTAATTCATTTAAATGAAATCACTAATTTAAAATTAATTGTGATCAATTGTTAAGAGCAGCTTACATTATCCCAGCATCTTGCATATTATATAGCCAGCTTAGTGTGGAATTAACTCACAGTGAAGGCAATAAAAAGCAAAGCCATGAAATACAGAATACATAGGAATAAACTACAGAAATTGCAGTTATACATACTTCTTTAAAGTTCTTAAAATTGTCTTTTTCAGTATCAATATACATATATATGTGTGTATATGTGTATTACTTCTATCATTTATCAAGAAACTGATGGAGAAGTTGTAATAGAAGTACAATAAATTTTCCATTCCCTTCAGCTGACCAAAGCAAAAGATTTGCTTAACTGGGTACCATAGTTGACCCTTGCACTATTTTGCAGCCCAGTAAATAAAAGTTGTTTTCAAAAGTCAGATAATTAGGTGTCAGACCATGTGGTATTCAAGCATGTGGGGGAAAAACACTAAGATAGCATCCCATCATCACCCCACCAAAACACACACACACTTTTCTTAAAAGAAAATGTCCTGGGGTGCCAGTTGGTTAGGCATCCGACTTCAGCTCAAGTCATGATCTTGCAGTTCCTAAGTTCAAGCCCACACCGAGTTCTATGTTGACAGCTCAGAGCCAGGAGCCTGCTTCAGATTCTGTGTCTCCCTCTCTCTCTGCCCCTCCCCTACGCTCTACCTCAAAAATAAACATTAAAAAAAATTTTTTAAAGAAAATGTCCTGTAGAAAATTATATATAAAGTATGTGCAAGGAATAAAGCATAGCCATTAGTGAACACTTGTGCACAAGTTACTATTAAAAATAATTGGATTTAAAAATAAATTCCAGGAAAGCAAATGGTTCTGGTAACAAGTTTTCTATCAACTATTATGTTCCTTACAATGTATGACGTTCAGGGGGGTCCCCATTACCCTACCATAAGCTCATAGCCATGAGTCATGCAATGCAGTATTAAATCAATCATTCCTTCTCTGATGGCATGAAGGAGAGGCTAGCAACAAGAATCTCCCCTTTTCTAGTCAGAAGTGTACTGTATGAAATACTAGACACTGGGAAAGGTTTTAAAAATTGTGCCATAATTTTCAGGCCACTTGAGTACAGTTTGGGACAAACACATCTTTTCTTCCCTTTTTCCCACCATACCTCAATGTCTCCAGTCACTTTTAAGCTTATTTCTAGCATCTGGCTATGCTAGGACCTTCTGTCTAAGTTGAGAAACTGCCATTCAATGGATCCTTAGTAGATACCTTGCCTGCCTTTAGAGTTCAAGGGACTTTACTGCAAGATAAAGTTGGCTCATCTTGTGGCTGGTACCTCATTTCTCCAGAAGTCTTTCTCCGGACCCTGGACCAGAGTCCTTCCTAGTCCCCTCCCCTCCCACACAGACACTTCCTGAAACTCAGCACTTCTTCCTCCATCATGGCTTGATACTGATCCCCACGCTGTACTATGAGAGAGGTGTTAGTGCTATGTCTCTGCTGTAACCACAGTCACAAACCAGTGCCTGGGCCACATATGTGTCAGTGTCAAAGGGTTTCCTTCAATATATGTTTTTATGTGTTATGTAAGTTTTATTACATTACATATTTTATGTTTGCTATATTTAAAATTATACATTAATTTTATAAATCTAATAGATGTTCTATATTAATTTTAGCTCTCATAGGCAATTTCTAATCAGATTTCCATTCATGAAATAGTCATTTTTCTATACGGAAGATTTTTCTTTAGGAAAATTTAAAACCACAAAATACTTAATTTTTTTTTTTATTTTAGAGAGAGTGCACAAGCAGGGGAGAGGGGCAGAGGGAGAGAGAAAATCTTAAGCAGGCTCCACACTCAGCATGGAGCCTGACATGGGGCTCAATCTTACAACCCTGGGATCATGACTTGAGCTGAAACCAAGAGTCAAATGCTCAACCAATTGAGCCACCCAGGCACTCCAATACTTGTTTTTCAATAAAAAATTTTTAAAGCTAAGATCATAACTTTTTTAAAATAACTATTTGATTTCCTCTCATTTTATTGTATGCCAAGCAAAAAAAAATGGTTTTAAGAAGAGTCTGAAGCAACTCCAGGTGGTAGAACCCCAATGAGCTAATAGAAAGGCTCCTAAATGCAGCAGGGTCCTAACCTGTGAGGATGTTATTCCAGAAGGAAAACACACCTTCCCATCTGTACTGCCCTCAGCCCTAGCAGGGGGATTTCTGGTCTCCAAGGTCAAGGGTGAGGAGCCAATCCTTCCACTAAGACTATCACTGATTTAAAAGCCTTAGTGATGGGTCATTCACATCTGATGTTCATCGGCTTCACTCCAGAAAGGAAGTTTTCGAGAGAAGGGAGAGAGGAGGAGGAAGCGTGCAATATTTCTCGGGGGAAAAAGGGCTTCCATGTGAAGATGACAAATTTCACTGACAAGTTTTGCAAGCTTTTATGAGACCTAGGAGTTTTTCTATGTAGTAAAGCTCTGCCCAAGCTTGAGCACCATCCCTAATGCTTTTATTTTTTTACCAAATAAGAACTGATAGAAAGCTTTCCAGCAGTTGAGAGGTTGTACTGTCCAGGAATAAGCCCCACGTGACACTCTAATGAGAAGACAGAGGCTATTTGTTCAGTCAGCCAGAGCCAGCATTTACTTTACTTAGCCCTAATCATGATTAAGAAAGCAAAACTTGCCTTGGAAGCTGTTCTTCTGGATAAAAGAAATGCTGGAGAGGCCAGCATTCATGGTTTCTGTCTGAAGATCAAGGATAGTTCCTTTTTCCTTCCCACTAAAAACACAAAAACAAAAACAAAAAAACAAAAAAACAAAAAAAAAGAAACAAAACGAAAATAATGGTTATCAACTGTTAATTATATCCTGTAATAGTCATAATCCCAGAGAATTTGATCATTAACATAGTTAATGACCACTTTGTTAGTGTGTTAACTGCTCTCCGCTCCATCCTGGGATACACAATTAGCAAGCCAGTCATTAAATACTAGTAATGACTAATTATTCCAGGATTAAAAGCTTAAATATAAATAAAAATGAGACTGAAACTCTTTAAATTAATGGGTTAATGTGAATTCCTTTTACCATGGTTGTACTGTATATTACATTCTTATGAACAATGTTATTTCTAGAGGGGATATGGCTGTTTCCAAGTGGGACTCAATTTATGGCTGCAGCAGATGTTTAATCTACCACATATTGGCTATTGTTTTACAAGTCCCCACACTTCCCTTTAACGCCATCTCCTTAACTCACATACTCCTCGGGTCTTTAGGGAGTCATTTGGGGGTGTTCAGGCTCATATTCTGGTGGGGGTTTTTTGTTCTTGTTTTTATTTTTGTTTTGTTGGGTTTTTTTGTTTTTGTTTTTTTTTTTCTTTACTTTGCCCTCACAATCCAATTTTCAAGCTTTATTCCTTCCAGAAGCTTCGTGAGCCCCAGGATGACATATATACAGACATCTCTGCCACATTATCAATGTCATTATTGTCAACCAATATTGACTTCACATAAGCTTGGTCCATGGCTATCTCAATAGGGCAATATATTACCCTTGGATAGAATTTCGTTTTATCAAAGTGATTTTAGATCGAGTCACATAAATGTGAATTCATATGTCTCCTCTGATCCACAAAGCATATCTGAGATGGAAAGAATCAGATTTATATTAGCCCCATTTTTTTAAACAAGAAAGCCAAGGCAAAGAAAGGTCACGTGAACTGCCTGAGGCCACCTAGCAGGTTTATGTCAGAGCAAGAGTTAAGAGTAAGTGGTGTAGTGGAAGGAGCCCCAGGCTGGGATCAAGGGACCTGATTCTTTCCCTAGCTCTGTCAAGCTAGAAATATGTGTAAACTTTGAGGGCTTCAGCTTTTAGATTGCAGTTTCCTCACAAGTGAAATGAGGTTTTAAACTTGATAACCTCCCAAGGTTTCCCCCACTACTGCATTCGTAATTTACAGGTCTGTCTGGTATTATACCATAAGGCAGTTTAATTAAAACTGTGATATAACTCAGTTGTGTAAAGGAAATGCATTAAGGTGAACTGAATTAATTGAGGACACATTTATAAGGAAGCAAAGATATGGCTTAGGTCCTAAATGACAGGTGCTGGGGAATAGGACAGTGTTTTTGGTGAAGACAATGTTAAAACATGGCTGTGGAAACAGGACAAATCCACATATAAGCAAGACAACTACATGATGAGAAAAGATCACAACTATATTTTAGTAGTTTAAATTCTGTAAGGCTTCAGAAATGGAGACATCAATAGGCATTTCTCATATAGCTGGTGGCATTTCTATCTTCCATCATGGTATGAGTGAATCTTTCTGGACATCTCTCACTCTTCCTTCCTTGTGTTACATTCTAAGCTAAGCAATCCAGAGTTTTGACCTGTCAACTGGCTTCAAAGACAAATTGGATCATTCATATGAAGACTGCTTTTCCAATATTCTGCACACTCCCAAATTATGCCTAGAGACACACATGTACACAGATACACATTTTTTTCAGAAAAATTAATGACACAAGCATATGACAAAGCCAAAGTTTGACTGAGATAGGAGAGCATCACTTGGATAAAACAGGTTGAGAAAGTTACTGACAAAGCAGAGAAATCCCATGATCTGTAATTTATTCAGTCAATATGGACAAATTTTTCCTAAACTCATCTGATTCCTAAAATGCTTTAGGCTTTTCAAAGTTTTCAACTGTGTTATCATTGGAAAAGCACAAAGCCCTGTGAGGTTGGTAGATTTAGAATCAGGATTCCCAGTTTATACACTTTTCAAGAAAGAGTTGGATGGTGTTCCCAATGAGAGCCACACAAAAGTGTTCTTCTCATCACTGATAAATAGGGAAACAAGCTGAAAAAGCTACTTACTTAACTTCTGATATAAAAACATACATTTGCACGGGGTGGGGGGCGGGGTGCCTGGATGGCTCAGCCAATTAAGCATCTGACACTTGCTTTCACCTCAGGTCATCATCTCAGAGTTGTGAAATCAAGCCTGAGGTCAGGCTCCACACTGGGCATGGACCCTTGCTCTCCCTCTGCTCCATCACTAACCTGCACACTTTCACACGCTCTCTTAAAACAAAACAAAACAACGTGCATTTGCAGAAGAATAAAACTGGACCACTTTCTTATACCACACACAAAACAAACTTGTAATGGATGAAAGACCTAAATGTGAGACAGGATGCCATCAAAACCCTAGAGGAGAAAATAGGCAACAGCCTCTTTGACCTCAGCTGCAGCAAATTCTTGCTCCACACATCTCCAAAGGCAAGGGAATTAAAAGCAAAAATCAACTATTGGGACCTCATCAAGATAAAAAGCTTCTGCACCGCAAAGGAAACAATCAACAAAACTAAAAGGCAACCAATGGAATGGGAGAAGATATTTGCAAATGGCATACTGGATAAAGGATTAGTATCCAAAATATGTTAAGAACTTACCAAAACTCAACACCCAAAACCAAATAATCCAGTGAAGAAATGGGCAGAAGACCATCAGGAAGGGAAGGGAAAAACATAGTTTCAAACGGAGAGGGAGGCAATCCCCTAAGAGACTTAAATACAGAGTACAAACTAAGGGTTGATTGGGGGGGGGGGGGGCAGGGAGAGGGGAAAATGGGAGATGAGCATGAGAAGGGCACTTGTTGGGATGAGTACTGGGTATTGTTTGTAAGCGATGAATCATGGCCATCTACCCCCGAAACCAAGAGCACACTGTACATGCTGTATATTAGCTAACTTGACAATAAATTTTTTTTAAAGTGTGTGTGTGTGTGTGTATATATACACACACATGTGTGTACATACATATATATACATACACACATACACACGTGTATACACACATACACATGTACGTGTATACACACACATACACACACGTGTATACACACATACATACACGTGCAAATGTGTGTACACACATACACACACATACATACGTGTGTACACACATACACACACATATACACGTGTATACACATATATATACATATATATATATATATATATATATATATATATATATATTGTATTGTCCCTTTAGCTGAAACACAAAACGAGTTTTCAGTGAAGTAGTTCTGACCAAACCTAACCAAGGATATGATTATTTTAAACTGTTAAGTTAAAAAAATATAAAATGACTACAGTATTGTTGAATCTGAACCCAAAAGGAAATGGAGAATCTGTTTTGTAATAATCCACTTTACTGTTGTGATTTTTAGGATTTTGGTCCTGATAATTAAAGAAGGTAGTTGTGGTCATACATGGCAGGAGGGATAGTTTCTGAAAATCAGGGTATAAAAATGAGAGTAGTGAGAAGGCAAAAAGATGAATGACAAACTGGGAAAATATAGTTGCAACTTCTATGGCAGAGAAATGATTAATGTCCCTGAAATATTAATAGCTTCTAAAGCCCAACAACCCTATAGAAAAATCAGCTGGAGAAATGAACAGACAGCCACAGAAACAGAAATTCAAATGGCTTTTAGGCTCATAAAAAGATGCTCAACCTTGCTCACATAAAGCAAAATGCAACTTGAAACCACAATGAGACATCATTTCTTACATGTTAGATTACCAAAAGTCCAAAGCTGGATGCACACTCTAAGTGAGGCTGATGGGAAATAAGCATGCTCATATACTGCTGGTGGGAACAGAAGCACCACTGCGATGTAATTTGGGAAAACGTGCTTTTACCTTTTGACCTAGCAATTTCAATTGCAGGAATCCAACCCAAACTTCACTGATAAAAATGCAAAAAGACATAGGTAAGATGTTAATTTCTTGTCTATTTATAATAGCAAAAGACAAGATGCTAGATACAATGCAAATGTCTACCAATAGAAGACTAGTTGAAAAAAACCATAGAATATCAGCTGCACACTATAGTATTGTGTAGCTATAAAAAAAAAAAAAAAAAAAAAGATTTATATCCAGGCAATACTTTAAGAAAACAACAGGAGACAAAAAGTATGCTCCAATCTTTTGTGAAAGAGTGGAATACAAATATGTAAATATATGTTATATATAAGTATATATAATATATATGTAATACATGTTATGTATGATCTGCTTAGAATTTTTAAATCCCCAACATTAAAAAGTGGTTACCGAAAAAAAACAAAAAACCCCCACAAAAATGAGGGAATCAGGAGGAAATGACAGAGACAGATGCCAAACTTCTTTCAGTATACTTTGTTGATTTGACTTTGAAGCCATGTAAATATTCTATACATTAATACAACATATTTAAATTTTAAAAAAGCAATCCCTCCAATTTCAAAATAAAATTCAACAAATGTGCCGGAACATATATCCAGTTGGTACCATAACAGGAAAATGTTCCAACGGATTTTAAAACACAGTATTTTTACCATATGGCTCTACAGAGATATATCCTAAAAACAAAATACCAATAGAAAATTAAAAAATCTTAAACAGTTCCAGTAATCATATTGTTATGCAGAGACCATTACTGACAGGATGTGGATGAAGCTGGAGATTCTTAAAATTGAAGAGACTGCAGATATAAAATGGATGAAATTCTGTAAAATCCCAATAGCCCTGAATTTTGATTGCTTTATTTTATATTTTAAAAATATTCCCAGTTCAGTCCTCAGAAAAGACCTAGAAATAAAAACAAACCTTCTAGCAGAGTGCCTCTAGCTAGAGGTTTCTAGGGACAGAAGATCTTAAGGAAGATGGTAAGTTTAGGTCTGGAGCAAGACGGACTCAGAAAATGGTCATAAAAACTGCCATAATGGTATCAAAGATAAACAGGGTCTTGTCACAAGTACCGGGAACTGACTATAGACTGGCCAGTAGGAAGACATTCTGATCACTGATAATGGAAATAATGGATTTATTTCCCTTGTGTTTCAGTCAATGAGCTCATAATATTTTTAAAAGTATTTAATTGGAATTCATTAGAAGATGATAGCAGTTTTAATCATTATTATGAAAACTGGTCAATAAAGTCTGACTTTCCTATACAAACTGAACCACCAGGATACCAAATAGAAGTATTTCTTTATAGCAGTACCCTAGCTAATATACTATGAAACCCCGTATGAATTAATGGACCAAGTCAATAAGCATCAATGGCTGCTGGCATCATAAAAAGAAACAGCCAGATAGTAAATTTCTTCTGGTGGAAGAAAACATCACCATCTTGGGTTCATTTGGGGGGGGGGGGTACCATGTTAACCAGAAATAAAGAGAAAGAGACGAAGACAAAAATGTTAAGTGATAGACAGTGTTGCAATCAGCGAAATTTTGACTATGTAAAATTCTACAGGACAAATGATGAAATCTCTCTTGCAAATAAAATTCAAGGGAAATAAAGAGATGAAAGGAGAACTTATAATTTAAGAAGGTGCTCATTCAATATAGTTATCAATAACCATGCATGGCCTTATTTGGATGCTAATTCAAATAAATGAGGGAGGTGGGGAGTGATAATCATGAAACTATAAGAATTTAAATACTGACTGATTAAGAAACTATTTCAGGGGCATCTGGGTGGCTCACTGGGTTAAGCGTCCAACTCTTGATTTTGGCTCAGGTCATGTTCTCATAGTTCCTGGGATCAAGCCCTGTGGGCTCTGTGCTGACAGTGTGGAACCTGCTTGGGTTCTCTCTCTCCCTCTCTCTCTCTCTCTCTCTCTCTGCCCCTGTCCTGATCACTCTCTTTCAAAATAAACATTAAAAATAATAATAATAAACTATTTCAACATATTTTACATATGCCAACAGTAGTATATTTTAAAAGTTATCTTTTAGAGATGCATCATGAAATATTTACAGAATAGATGGGATTTCTGGAAGGGGCAAGTCTGGATACAGAGGACACAAGATTATCCATGAGTTGATATACTTTGAGCAAAATGATACATGCAGGAAGTCTCATCATACTTCTCTACCTGTTTTGGTGTATGTTTTAAATAATAAAATGCTTTTCAACATGTGAGATAGGGGACAAAGTAGAAGGAATCCATTTTTATCATTAGTAAAATGTCCCCTTTTTAGTAACTTTTCCCATGTCACTGGTTAACCAATGATTTGTAGTCATGTGGACACAATCCTAGGTCCTTCTAAACAGAACCTTTGCTCAACTAATACCTGAACATCACGTTTTTATATAAATCACATAGTCTTCCACTGACAATCAGTACAAATAAATCTCTGTATATCCATGTAGTTCCTTAAGCCTCATACTTAAAACACCCTCGAAGTACAGCTTCAACTGCAGGGGCTTCAACAGCCACAAGTGAACTTTGTTCAGAATCCCCAGTAAAAGGATTTCTAACAAGGAGGCCTTGGTCAAGTTGAACTTAAGAGGGTGCTTGAATTTCTTTTTTTTTTTTTTTTTTTTTTTTTTTTTTAACAGTTGACGCACAAGGCCTGACATAAAAGTGCCTAATCAACACCTGATGAGTAGATAAATGAAAGTTCACATGGTACAGAGATTAAAAGTGTGGACTTTGTATTTTGGATATGGAAGTTGGAACCCGAGCTTCTTTGCTGAGGAATCATAAAACGTATTCTCACAAGGTGGTTCTGAGAACACTATTACATGATAATTTACATGCAAGATAGTCTGGCATATAGTAAACATTCCGTAAGTAGTTAATGACACAGATACTGAGGTTTCAGAAAATAATCAATGCAACATTATATATATAATCCCCAAAAAGATGGATAGATGAGTGGGTAGATCATGTAGGTGATGCCATGAAGAGAAGCATAGTAAAACTAAACTTGTGTACTGGGTAAGGAACTGGATTTAGAACTTAACTCTGCCATGAATTACAAATTTGACATTGGACCAAGCACTTAACCTCACTGTGCCTGACAAAGTTACAAACACAATAACAGGATTTATTTAAATGCCATGACTAGTTCAGCAGTTCAGTCTTTTGACATGAAATATTTAGCATAAGGCAGATATAGATCACCAGAGCACAGAAAAGTTGCTGCTATTTATGTCTTTCCTAAGCAGTAAAAGCATACAGCTGTAGAACTCCTCAGGTCTCCTCACTGTAGTTTCTACTTTTCAGTAGGAGATGTTCCTCTCCTGTGGATCACTAGGCCAGCTGACCCGCATCCCATGCATGCTAGCTTATATTGCAATGAGCCTATGGAATGCAGATGTGAATTAACTGGCATCTGGAAGGCAAAGTGAGGTGGACCAGATTAATTGCTATAGAAGTCCAGACAAACCCAAGACGTCCCCCAAATGCTGGTCTCCTTAGGCTTACTCTGTACACTATTCTTTACACTAGCTAATGCTACCCCAAAGTGTAGGTCCAGGTATCCAAAAAGCATACAAGGACAAGAATAGCAGCTATTAGTTCATAGGTATCTTACTTACAGCTTTCAGTACCAAAGACCTAAAATTCTCTGCCAGGGAGTAGACCAATAAACAGCTGCTGGTATGAGCTAGGGTTCCTGTAGTTCTTATTCTGTGACATTTCAACATAAAACCTCATATAGCCCAGAGAAGACAACATTCGGTGTAAAATGTTGTTTCTGAAGTATAAGCTACCATTTTACACAACATGGACTCTGGTAACTAAGAGCTAGGACCTGATTCAGTAAAGAACGGAGTTCCCAGGACCCAGAATCCATGGTGACCTTTCCAACTGGTCCTTCCACATAAGTTAATTAGGTTGTAAGCAAGCAACTAATCAGTCTGTGTCCTCCAGGAAATAGAGTTTTCCTTCTCTAGAATATCCTGGAAAAGAAATAACTAAAACCTTTTGTTAAGTACTCCACATCGAATAAAGAGACAAACTAATATCCAAGCCTCACTTCTGGGTCCAGCCAGAGTATTGCCAGACATCTGTACAAGAAACACCTTTTTTTTTTTTTTCTGGCCCTCATAGATGCCTGGAACCATGAAGCTGCAAAATCACAGGCAGATCAAGAAGCAAATAGGCACAGCGGGCTGACTTCTTCACAGTACAGCACAGAGAACTATGCTCCACTGCCTCTCCCCTGTGTCTCTTCTTAGCCTCTAAGTGAGCAACTTCCACATCTTCAGAAAAATTCTAAGAGAATCCCACCTCAGTGACTCCTTGCCAAAGGGTTGAGGAGTGACTTGGGTGACCAGTGAGGAAGCAGGAACTGCACGGAGCTGGCTCAGGATCCCATGGGATCTCTAGCAAGCCAGCACATATGCTGGTTAGGTGTTTGTTTTGCTTCTGCCTCCTATGGGGAATTGCTCATGTCTGCCTTCTAGCAGGAAGTTGGGAGGGCCTTCTCTTACTGTCCCTACTGGCGGCACTCACAGGAAGAAGGCAGGAATGCTGCAAAAGGGCTTTTGCTTTGCATGCCCATACTCACCCTTAGACCAAATGTGCATTTTGGGGGTGGAAGAATTATACCAGGACCTCAGTGTGAAGGAAGCCATTAAAAATATGCACCTTTGACCTCAAGTCTGTATTCTTCAATCTAGCTTTACCAATAATACTCATCTATCTGACACCCATGTCTCATTCTCACTTGGTTCATGAACCTGTGGAGGGAAAGAGAAGGTCCTAATTTCCTCTCCTCCATAAAACAAACAGTAGCCAACAATCTTGGACAGATCTAGCATAGCCCACTTCTTCGGGAAAAACTGTCCTGTCACCTGTCTCACTGCACACCCCCCCTCCCCGTGAGATTTACTGGAAAAGGCCATAGCTAGTTCCTAATTCCTGTGTCCAAGCAGTGTCTCACTATTTGACACTGATCTGTGCTCCTGGGCAAGCCATTTGTGCCCTGCTTTTCTTTTGTAAGATGGAAGGTCAGGAGAGATACAAAACAGATACAAAGCCCTTCCCAGATCTAACATTCTCCAAATCCACATACCATATAGACAATAAGGGTAATACACAGTCAGAAAAGGTAATGCACCATAGGCATGGAGGAGCCAGAGCTTAAGCTGGCACTGTTGAAGGGGTATATTTGGACATGCAGTAAATAGGTGATGGTATTTCAAATAGGTGACATAGCTTGAGCTAAGTAGCCTTAGAGTTGTGTAAGGCCTCTAGTTTACAAATCTTAAAAACGGTCAAATTTGTTTTATAGAAAATTGTTAGCAAATTCATGCTCTGACAAGTGTAGGAACAGGTACAACAGTACAGGGTAGGAATTCACTACCCCCAACTGCTCCACAGGGGACAGAGACAGACAAACAGATGTAGAGCTCATGTTTACAAGGGTTGTAACAAGTGAGATGGATTGAACAGGGCAGAGGATTCAGATAGAGCAACGTGGTCAGATTGATTGCTTCTAGGTCAATCATCAAATGAGGATTTGGAGTGCCTTAGGTTCTATCTAATTCTCTCATTAAGATGACTGGAATAACCAGGCCACTGAACAGTCAATATGGTTATTTCATTCATCTTAATGACCCAATCAGATCAACTCTTGGGAGATCTTCAACACCAACCCCAGAGGGGAAAACTCATACAAACTAAGGGCAGCTTTAGTTGAGCTCTCACAATTTAATGATGGACTTAGTCACAAAGATCCCAGGAGGGATGCAATATGACCATTTACTGTTTATAAACAAAGATACTAAAGGCCCTATCTTAATGAAGCAAAAGGAGAACACTGGTTAATTAAATGGACAAAGACTGGGATGATCTGAATATAGAGGATCAAAGGACATATTTCCAAGTCACAAAAGAATAAAAAGATAAGCAAGAAGGCAGAGATGATGAGCAAGCTGATGGGAGAAGAGGAAGGTCAGATATATGATGCATTAATGTATCGTCAACAGAGCTCAGACCCTAAAAACATAGGGAAATTTTAATAAATGTTGGTTTTGACAATATTAAAAGTGGTGATGATTTTAATGATAATAATTTGATCTTTGGCAGGAAGGAACAATAGTAATCAAGAAAGATTAATGCAAAAATTATAAAACAGAGGTCTGGAAAAGCTTCTGTTGGCAAAAATGAGACAGACACTAGAGGACACCAGACCTAAGAAGCAGGTGATAAGAGAGCAATAGCTGTGAATATATGAAAGAGTAAGCAATTGAGAATAAATTTTTTATGAACTGAATTGTATGCCACCAAAATTCACGTTACTGAAACCCTAACCCCCAATGTAGCTATATTTGAAGCCAAGGCATTTAAGGAAATAGTTAAGGTTAAATGAGGTCATAGGGCAGGGCCCTAATCCCATAGGGCTGGGGTCCATTTATGAAAAGGAAGACAAACCAAAAGCACATACACACAGAGAAAAGGTCATCTGAAAACACAGGGAGATGGTGGCCATCTGCAAGCCAAGGAGAAAGGCCCCAGGAGAAACCAACTAGGCAGGCACCTTGATCTTGGACTTGTAGCCTCCAGAACTACAAGTAAATAGGTTCTGTTGTTTAAGCTCCCCAGTCTTCGGTATTTTGCTATGGCAGCCCAAGCAGACTAAAACAGAGACCAACCCCAAAGCCACTTACCTCAGATCAAGAACAAATTTGTGCAGTTCCTATCATTGAGAGATGAAGTAATCTGCTTGGAAAGAGTCTAAGATAAGGAGAATGCCCTCCCAGATTTAGGCTGTTATAGCGAACAAGGTACAATACCCAATCTCTAGTATCGCCGTGGCAATCCAGACCTTTGCTAAGAACATTAAAAGATGCAAACCCAGACCCCAATATTTGGACACTGGAACACCAAATACAAGTATTTGGATACCTCAGACTTTAAGGCTGATTTTTTTTTCTTTAGCTTATCAGCATCAGTCCAGCCTAATAGTTAGAACTATAGCATTAATATATCAGAAAGGCCATAGATCAGAAAAAGACAAGACTATAAGGCACAAACAGCCACAAAATTATTTAATTCTAACAAAGTTGTTTTTCTCATTCACCAGGCTTCCAGGTAGCAACTCAAGGGGATAAACTAGAGAGGCCAATGTATTGCATTCCTATATTAGAAGTATAGGCCTATGTGGTTGAGAAAATGAAGGGTCGAATGCCATCAATTAAAAGCTTAAGCCAGGAAATGGCATAGAACACCGATGTTCTCAGCCCATTGCCAGAAGTAGTCACTGACACTACCTACATGCAAAAATTGTGGGAAAGCCTCATCCTCCCAAATCAAACAGTGGGTTTAGCACAACCACTTGAAGGGATTGTTGAAAACTCAGATCTCTGGGCCCACCCTTGGACTTTGATTCTGATGCAGAGGAATGGAAATTTGAATTTCTAGTAAGTTCTCAAGTGAGGCTGATGCTGCTAATCCTAGGAACCCCCTTTGCAAACTCCTATTAGATCAATGGTTCTCAAGCCTGGCTGCACATAAGAATCACCTGGGCAGCTAGTAAAAAGATACATGCTGAGGCCCTACCCCTAGACACTGATTTGGGCAAGAGTGATGCCCTGGCATCTAAAAATACCCCTATGCTATCATGGTTTCTAGTTCCTAAGAATGTAATTTAAACATTGTTAGGGGATAGTCTTCCAAGGGCTCATATCACAGATGACCAAGTTCATTATCACATAGAACAGTGGCACCCCTAGGCCTAAAAACCAAATGTCCTGGGTCCCAGGTGGTACCACCTCCTTTAATGGGACAGCACACAGAACAAACAGTATTGTTTTAAGACCAATTTACTGCCCGCATTTCTCTTACTCCACTTAAAATGCACCTGCCACTCTCCAGGCAGAGACTGCCCTCAAAGCAATAGCTGCTGTTGCTGGGAGCAGTGTGTCCATTTCCAAATTCTGTGTAGCTGAGGATGCAGCCCAGAAGAGACTACTTGGGAGCTCTCCTCCCTTCTCCCTACCTATCCCTCAACCTGAGTCACCTGGCTCTGGTTCCCTGACCTAGCCCTACACAGGCTCTGTCTCTGCCCCAGGAGCTGGGGGCCAAAGTGGCCTTTGCTGGAGGAGAAGCCCACTTCTAAAGAAATTTCAAATAAAATGAACAAAGCTGCTGTCAGAGTGCCCTTTTGTTCCACGTTGACTAGATCCAGGATGCCAGAAGGCAGCACAAGAGGAATCTCATTTTAAAAAGCAACTGCAGGAGATAAAACTGACTTACCCAACTATCTGAGATTCAGGTCCTCCTCTACTCCCATTCCCAACACAAACACACAGTGTTCGTTTGCCCATTATGGAATTTTACTGAATTCATCAACTCTAAGTAAAAATAAGTAAAAGGTGATCTACCGTGCCTTTACAGATTTTGAGCTGATTTAACAGCCATCTGATAAACACGCCCTGCATCTCTAATGGCCTCCTGGCCTGACACCTTGATGTAAAACTGAGAAACATCGCCATCTGCTGGCCAGAGGGCCCACATGCGTGGAAATTTCCACTTCTCCATTGCTTTCAAAACAGCAGCATTGGCTGAAGGCAGCACTAGGTCTGGGAACTCTTTGAAATGGTTCAAATACACTGCCCATCACTCAATTCCTTTCACCAAACTGCAAACTACAACATAAAATTTTGGTTGACTTTCTGGTGTGAACAGATGAGTTGGGAAGGGGAGGCTTTTTGCATGGTACTTTTTTTTTCTTTTTTTTTTTTGGCACTTATCTTTTCTTTAAATTCTCAATGTTGGGAATTACACAGGTCCATCTAACAAACATTGACTGAGCTTCTTCCATATGCTAAGTATCTATACCAAAAGAATCAAGTGACAGAGACTGAGGAGTGGGAAATGGAGGTTTCACTTGTATAGTGACTAAAAAACTGAGGTTCTGTGCTTTGAATCTCTACATCTCTACAGTGAAACACACATCAACCATATTGGAAGGAGGCTTTCAGCACAACCAGGTGATTTATCCTTTAGATAGCCAAAATAATGCACTCTTGTGGCTTCTTCTGCACTGTATCATTCTTAGACAATAGGAGAGGGACACATTTTGACCTAAGAGAAGGGTGGTTGGGTCCATGATTTAGGTGTGTTACTTCTCCCCACTTCCTCTCCCAGTCTTCAGGTAACTTCCCAATCAAGCCCAACTCTCCATTCTCCATCTACTCCACAGACCTCACATCTGACAGCCCAAAGCAAGTTGTCTAGCATGGTTGTTCTTCATCTAATGCTTGTTCTAGGGGAACTTATTTAAAGCGTACACCAAGATTAATAGGGGAAGTAGTAAGGGAGGAAGTACCTGCATAGCATGCAAGGTACAGAAGTGGGAACTGTTTTTGTGATGAGGCTTGTGGGGTGAGTGATGGTTTCCCAGCTCACGATGTGCTTTTATCCCATGGAGCACCTTTGCATTCAGCTTCACTGGCTGTGGAGTAGCTCTTTTTTTAAAAGGAGGGGTCGGGGAGCCTGGGTGGCTCAGTCGGTTAAGCGTCCGACTTCGGCTCAGGTCACGATCTCGCGCTGTGAGTTCGAGCCCCGCGTCGGCCTCTGGGCTGATGGCTCAGAGTCTGGAGCCTGCTTCCGATTCTGTGTCTCCCTCTCTCTCTGCCCCTCCCCCGTTCATGCTCTGTCTCTGTCTCAAAAATAAATAAAACGTTAAAAAAAAAATTAAAAAAAAAAGGAGGGGTGCACAGGTGGGAACCCAAGGTAATCAATCCTGACTGTGCAGTGCCCTGGGGACAGCTCTGACAACTCTTTCTAGTTCTCTGTTGCCCCTTCTCTCTACTCCCCACATCTTCTCTGCCCCAACAGGCCAAAGAGGAACCTCATCTCACATGACTCAGAGCAGGGAATCAAAAGGAATAGGTAGAAGCAATGCCAGGCACCGTAGGGATTCCCTGCCTATGATGGGCTGGCTTAGAGACAGTCTTGCCTGCTTTGTCACTGAGAAATGACTCAACATAAAAACAAGAAGAGCTCACTGGGAACATGGAGGGGAGAGTCCAAGACTGCACATGCTGTCATCTGCAGATGGTTAAGTATTCTACTTTCCCAGAACACTAGTCCCGTGGGAGAAATGACCTTTAAAATTCAAGATAGTTAAAGCAAGAAGAAAACAAAGATGATCACACAGATAAACCCAAGGTCCTCAGAAGGTAATGTACCCAAGTTCACATAGTATTTAAGTGGCAAGGCTGAGTCTTCAGGCACCAAGGTAAGATTTCTCACTTGCAATCTGCCACTTCATCACAAAATAGGGCAGTGCCACTTGCCATAAGAAAATTTTGACCTTGTCATCATCTTGAGAAGTCCTAGGTTGTTTTTTTTTTTTTTATATCACCCTATCCTAATCGACCCTCTAACCCCAGGACCTCCTTTCTCTGAGTATCTCCTTACATCAGAGGATAACAATTAAAGTAATTCATACTGAAGCATTAGAGATTCAGGTCACATATGTATTTTCCAGCATTGAGGGTTGCAATTGTAATAATAAGCACCCAAGAGGAAAGTACAGGGAAATAGGCCATCTTCTATAGCAAGAGTCTGCCCTGTTCAGTGGTAAGTACCTTGGATTCTGAAGGCAAAATGCTGGAGATGGCATTCTGTATGTGACCCTTGAGATCTGAAAAAATAATTTAACCTCTACTAGTGTTGTAGTAAGAATAACACAATACACATATGGTGTTTTGAACAGTGTATGGCACATGATAAACAGTCAATATTAGCTTTTGTTTTACTGAGTGACCACTGTCAATTGCGACTAAGAGAAAAGCTACATTTTTCTCATTTATGTACCAATATTCTTTCTTTTCCAGGATTAAGAATTAAAAGGTAAAAAGAAAAAGCCATTTAGATATTGTACCAGGAAGTTCCAAAGGAGACAACATTCAGAGTAAGTATGCTTTACAACTAACCCCAACAGCAGACCCCTCTTCAAAACACTTGCTCCTATTTCCCCTCCCCAAAACATGGTGTTTGTTTTCAGCAATAATTAGAAACATGATTCAAAAACCTGTAAAGGCCTCAAGACATGATCCTTGAATAAGAACCATGGTACCACTACACAGGAAAGGCATTTGAAATCAAGTTACCTGAGGTGAGTGAATATGCAGTGAATTCAAGATAGCTGAAGAGCCTAGAAAGCACACTCTAGTACTGGAATCGCCCTAAATCACAAATATCCACTTGACCTCTCTGGGCCTCAGTTTCCTCTTAAGTCAACATTACACTCGGATATAGGAACTCAGCAAAGTTGCAGGATATAAAATCACTGTACAGAAACTGGTTGCATTATATACCAATAATGAAGCAGCCATAAAAGAAATCAAGTAATTGATCCGATTTACAACTGCACCGAAAACCATAAGATACCTAGGAATAAATCTAACCAAAGAGGTAAAAAAAAAAAAAAAATCTGTAAGCTGAAAACTATGTAAAGCTTATGAAAGAAAACGAAGAAGACACAAAAAAATGGAAAAACATTCCATGTTCATAGATTGGAAGAACAAATATTGTTAAAATGTCAATACTACCCAAAGCAATCTACTCATTCAATGCAATCCCTATCAAAGTAACACCAGCCTTCTTCACAGAGCTAGAACAAATAGTTCTAAACTTTGTATGGAACCAGAAAAGACCCCAAATAGCTAGATTAATGTTGAAAAAGAAAAGCGAAGCAGGAGGCATCACGATTCCAGACTTCACACTGTATTACAAAGCTGTAATCACCCAAACAGTATGGTACTGGCACAAAAACAGACACATAAATCAATGGAACAGAATAGGGAACCCGGAAATGGACCCACAAATGTATGGTCACCTCATCTTTGACAAAGCAGGAAAGATTCTCTGATGGAAAAAAGTCTCTTTAGCAAATGGAACTGGGAAAACTGGACACCAACATGAAGAATGAAATTAGAACACTTTCTTACACCATACATAAAAATAAATTCAAAATGAATCAAAGACCTAAATGTAAGACAGGAGACCATCAAAATCCTAGAGGAGAAAACAGGCAGCAACTTCTCTGACCTCACCACAGCGATCTCTTAGTAGAAATGTCTCCGGAGGCAAGGGAAATAAAAGCAAAAACGAACTATTGGGATAGTTTTCTCGGGATAAAAAACCTTGTGCACAGAGATGGACTAGGGTATATCTTAAGTCTTTGGCGTTTTCTAGCCATACCCTTCCTGGAAGTATCTGTTTTCATATAGGTGTATTACAAGGCAAAGATGGTGAAGGGATGAATTATTTGAATTATTAAATGAATTGGATGAATATCGATGGATTATTTGTGGCACATATCCATTTGTCAAGGTTGGGGTTCATCCCAGTTTGCTCCTTTTCCCTAGTATGTGACCCATCTCTATGGCCATTCTCTGTGTATCTTCCAGGTTTCACTAATGCAGCCCTGCCCTTCCTAGAACAACCACCCCCTGAATTTGACCACCAAACCTCACCACATTCCCCACACACCTCGTTTCTATACTAATGTTTTTCCTTCCATAGCTCAGCTTAGTGTATCTCCCTGTTCAGTCCTCCAGTGAAATCCTTGAGATTAAGTGCAGAAGATCCCATGAAGATAAAATCTAACCTGAAATCTGGCAGCGTAGACTTAATTTCCCTGGCAGTTCTTTTTTACTTGAGGTCTATAGCCCCAAAATTCACCACAAAATTTAATCACTACTTTTGATGCACAGGTGCATACCTGATTTGGTATTTAGCACCATAAGCACGTAACATGTTTTGAATGACAACTGGTCTTTCAATGTAATTCTAAACTACTTGATTTTTCTTTAACGAAACCAATAGGGTGGGTGAGTGGTACTTAAGTGTTTCAACAACTATTCTACTGTAGGTCAAACTGATCTACACGAATCCTTCTGTAGGACAGTTCATTTTGACCAGCTGGCCTGGATTTCTGTGGTTTTGCCAAACTTACCTGGGGGAAGAAAGTTGTGGTCAACCTGTTTGTCCAAACCTGTCCGTTCAAATCGTCTGCAACAATTTCAACCACTGTAGGTGACTTCACTCCTCAGAAGTCTGGACACGTACCTTTGTCATTGCTATGAATTTTAATCGAATGCAATGCTGCAAAATGCTATTTGAGTCCATCTCAAATTCCGTTTTCACTAAACAATGGGGAGTATATGTATGGAAACTGTTTCACATCCTTGTTTTGAAGCATTTTTTTTTCTTACTTTGAAAGGTCAACGTGCATCTTCCCACCTTTTGGTCTTAGGGAGCACAAGCCTTCCAAATTTTTATGAGCTCCAGCTGGAGTTGTGGGAGCCATCCACTGCAACATCAGTGTGATTTGTGTAGCATTAATAGCCCTTTTGTTCCATGAACTTCAATTCCCTTTGAAATAGAAGAGTATTGAACTCACCATTTCATATGGAGAATGGAGGGAAATGTACGCCTGGATGTGAGCTTATGTGCTCTAGTTATTGATACTGACATCAAGATCACACTCCACGCCAGTCCTTGGGCTCCAGGGAGCTCAGGGCATTGATCTAGGGAACATAGGATGTGTTACAGGTCAGACTGAAAAAGCACGACGTTACAACACTGCTCTCAGCAGCAGGGTTCTGTGGGTTGCTGCTATGCTGAGACACCTGCCCATTTAACCAGCAAGAACCAAAATATTGCACATGTACTAAGGTCTCACGTGTGAGTACGTGTTGTAGCAACAAAAGGGGTTTCAACTTTGAGCCTATCTTACTACAAAAATAAAAATCACTATCTAAGTCTGGGTCAATATTTTTAAAGGAATTTTGTTTTTTAGTGCTGCCTCTCAAACCAATGATAGCAGAACAGGAGTGAAGTTCATAGGGAAAAAAAAAATAGTTGCTCCGTTTCAAAGCATGCTCTAGAGAAACCTTACAACAGAACTCCGTCTCAAGTTAGTGCCAAAGGAGAACTGCAAGGAATTAAATTATTTCCAGAAAGCAGAAGTTACAGTAAGGCAAACAATCACCATATACTCAATAAAGGTGAGCTAAACTATAACCTGTAAGGAAAAAAAAAAAAATGATCCTATGTTGACTGATGCCAGGCTCTCCCTAGGAAACTAACCCTCACAATTGTGTTGCAAAATACCACCTGCATTAGCCACTCTTTTGCTCCCCAACTTCCAATCAATTGCCCAACTCCCATACCGGGCTCTCAAGCGCCTCCTAATGGAGCCTCAATGAATTATCCAGCCCTCTCTTAAGCACCAGGCCACTTACCCCACTACCTCCATCATTAACCCCTTATTTGTCATCCCCCCCCACTGAGCATGCTAGCAATTGCTCAGTTAAGCAGCCAAAAGCTACTTTTATTGGGTACTAACTACGCCATGCCCTGTGCTAGGTGCTTTATTAAGAAGTACAAAGAAATAAGCTACTATTCTTACAAGGAAGGATTTCTAAGAGGAAAATATTCTGGGATAGGGTGATGCTTACCAAATTGCATTTAAATATGACTGGGGGAATTCTCATCAAAACTCAAGTGTCCTTAAGGAAACAAATATGTGTTTAGAGAGTTTATTTTGGGCCAAATTATTAAAGAATCTTGAATAAATTCCATTGATCTGGGGCGCCTGGGTGGCGCAGTCGGTTAAGCGTCCGACTTCAGCCAGGTCACG